>NW_026606937.1:2500-15000 GCF_029890125.1 Rhinichthys klamathensis goyatoka
TTCCCCTCAGAAATATACAGTTTCATTTGACCCTCTGTCACTTTAGGACGCTCTTGAATTAACCTACTTCGACAGGTGAGGCAGACACAGCGCTTTAACTGAGAAGAGTGATCAAAACCGGTCTGTGAATCAACTATTTACGCTGATGCAACCGAGCGTCAAACCACGTGCCGCGTCAGAGGAAATTGTAGTTTTTAATCATCGTTCGTCCGTAGGAACTGCGCTGATCTCATGTTGGCGGGAGACTACAATGCCCATAATGCAACGGTGTAGGGGTAAACGTCCGTCATGACAGCGATAAGCTCATTGGTTAAAAATCTGAACGCCTGATGTAATTGGTCGATGCCGTTGTGAAATCCTCAAATCAATGCACGATTATTATTTTTAAGCATTATATATATTTATTTGTATTTAGAACAATATTACTTCGAATTCTGATCATTATCTCTCTCTATATATATTTACACTGGTCTAAAAATCTGAGATGACTAGTAAAAACGTCTATTTTGCATACTTTTATAATTCAATACGCAGTTGTTCGTTACAATCTGTTTTATTATTAGCGCAACAAACTGAGAATGTTCCAAGAAAACCTAACTTACAAATAGAGTAGAATCTGAAATATTTCTTCTGGTTTTATACGGTTTTATATCATATTATTTCTTTTCCCTCCTTTTTTTTTCTTCAAAACGTTTTATTTTGTAGGTTAGGTTAAATAAAATATATTTTCAACGGGCTTTCATACTTTCGGGTCGAACAGCTAAATTTACACATCAATATTTTTTCTACATTTTTTAGCCATGTTGTATGAAACTGAAAAAAAGAAGAAGAAAAAACAACAACAAAAAACATAGAACAATGTAGACAATTTCCAGGCTAACTGTCATGATGCTTTATGTACAATATTGTCAAAGCGTCAGACAATAAAAATAGAACAGGAAGCAAAAAAAAAAATCAAAGAAGATGCAAATAACGTTGGCTTACGGAGCTTCTCTCTGGTTGGCTCTTCTCGGTCACGTGACGGATCCCACAAAGCCCCGCCCTGCTCGTGAGAGCTCGAGCTCGAGCGCCGTCCGGTTCAGTGACACCTGGAGTAACGCGCGCGCGGACGCACCTGCAGTCACCGGTAAGCCACGAGCACACTATTACAGCTCAAAAACACACACTTTCACAATAATATCTATTTTAGAGAGGAAATATTGAACCGACTGAGCAAGAATATTACTTGTACAACACTTTTTGATTGATATATAAACAAATAAATAGACCAAAACATCTATTTGCATGTCCCGTGTAAAGAAAAACAAAACATTTTGCTATTATTTACTTAATCGCTCGGTGATGTAACATTTTGCAGTGTTTAGAAATGTTTTTATCAAGTGTGCATATGATTTAAATAGAAATACAGGATCTAAATGAGGTGGTTCGGTAGTTTATTGTTCAGTAATGTACAATATTTAGTGCAGTATTTGCAGTGTTTCATAACAATGTGCTTTTATTTTGATGTTATCTAGTATTTTAAACACATCTCTGAGGTTTGGCCCGATGTTCAGATGCACAGTGGGTTTTTCAGTGGTTGATTCTTAAATCATTGCATTGGTTACACTTTATTTGGTAACACTTTATTTTAGTGTCATTGTTACATGTAGTTACTATAGTAATACCTATAAATTAAGCATAATTACATGTAACTAATCCTCAACCCAACCCTAATCCTAACACTATAGTAAGTATATTATTACTCAGTACTTAAATGTATAATTACAGTGTAACAAAGACACTTTAAAATAAAGTGTAACCCTTTACTTTAAGGTGATGTAGTTACATTGTACTTACTCATAATAAGTAAATATTAATTAACTACATGTACTTACTATAGAGTTAGGGTTTGGTTTGTAATTATGTATTATTTACTGTTATTACTATAGTAGTAACGTGTAATAAAGTGTTAGGGTTGTATGTGGTCACAGTGATTGTATATTGGGCTTGTTCTGTCGCTTCTGTGTGTGAGACTCTCGCTCTCGCTGTCACTTCACATCTGAGAGACACACACTCAGCCGGTGCGAGAGATTCAGAGGGAATATCTCACACACACACACACACACACACACGAGTGTGAACCGCCTCGGGCCAGAACCAGGCGATCCATAACTCACAGATTGATAACATGACCAGTGTTTCTCATGTGCTGAGACTTTATAAAGAGAAATAATATATGAATCTAGTACACACACACATACACACACACACACACACACACACACACACACACACACACACACACACACACACATACACACACACACACACACACACACACATACACACACACACACACACACACACACACACACACTCACACACACACACAGGACACACACACACTTGTACACACACACACTCACTCACTCACACTCACACACACACACACACACACACACACACACACACACACACACTCACTCACTCACTCACTCACTCACTCACTCACACACACACACACACACACACACACACACACACTCACTCACTCACTCTCACACACACACACACACACACACACACACACACACTCACTCACTCACTCACTCACTCTCACACACACACACACACACACACACACACACACACACACACACACACACACACACACACACACACACACACACACACACACTCACTCACTCACTCTCACACACACACACACACACACTCACTCACTCTCACACACACACACACACACACACACAGTTTAAGGCATCATTGACATTGATAAAGCAGGAAGTGATGATTTCCGGTCGTCTAGGAGAAACGATTAAGATATTTCTGATTTATGAGTTATGAGTTATGAGTGTCTGGGCTGATCTGGTTCCGGCACCACCGGCGCGTGCGTTTATAAGACCAGCCGAGCGCCGCAGTAACTGTAGAAATTGCGTAACAATCTCTTGCACGATTGCAGAACAAAGCAAAAGCGCTTTACAGTAAAGTCATTTCGTCATAATTCTGCTGCATAAATGCATTTCTTTCTGAAAATCCCATGAATGAAGCAGATTATTTCTGCAGCGTTTCCTCAGCCGTGAGTTTCAGAGTGACTGTCTCCTGCATCCGCTCGCGCTCGTGACGCTCAAGCAACTGGAACCTGCGGATCTGATGTGTTTCAGGAGTTATGCTTATGAATATGTTTATAACCTGGAATTTTAAGTGCCTGAAGACAGACACACGCACACACACACACACACACACACTCTCTCTCTCTCTCTCACAAACACACACATACTCGCGCACACACACACACACACACACACACTCACTCTCTCTCTCTCTCTCTCTCTCTCACAAACACACACATACTCGCGCACACACACACACACACACACACACTAGGGGTGGAACGGTACACAGAAGTCACGGTTCGGTTCATACCTCGGTTCAGACATCACGGTTCGGTTCAGACATCACGGTTCGGTACGATTTCGGTACAATGGAGGGAAAAGCAAAACAAAAATGCAGAAGGCATTGTATTTTTAAAATAAGTTTTATTAATAAAGGCATAGAACCAGTTTATTTGTAGTGCACTGACAATAGTTTTATATAATTAGTTTATTAATTAAATTAATAAAAAGACAAAAAGACCTTGCGATATGTTTGGTAATTGTACCTGAATTAATTTAAAATTAATTTGCTATATTTCAGATCAATATATTTGTTTTCCTTAATTTTAATTAACATTATTAATTAACAATGTAACATTATTCTCATCTGAATTATAAATAATTGATTTCTGTATAAAATAATACTACCATTAATAACGCATTCGATTTTCTTTTTTAATCAATGTAGAATGTTTAAGATTAGCGCTCCGAGGACAAGAAATGAAAACCAATGCGATGAATGTCCAAAAGATGGGACCCACAGACTGTTTTGAAATGGAGTTGGATAAATATGTTTTGCTTTTAAAACAGTGTGTGTGTGTGTGTGTGTGTGTGTGTGAGAGAGAGAGAGAGAGAGAGAGAGAGAGAGAGAGAGAGAGAGAGAGAGAGAGAGAGAGAGAGAGAGAGAGAGAGAGAGAGATTTTGGTTGAGTGACAGTTGTAGGTTACAGTTTGACAAGAGTTTACAGTGTGACAAAAGGACAATGTTGTGTTTTATTGCGAGTGTACACAAATATAAGTAAACACTTTGCAGGTTTAATGATCTGTATGAACAAAATGACGGAGTATGTTTTTTATGTTTCCACTGTTCGATCGCGGCCGCGCCTCTCTCTCACAGTCACACACACACACATAAGCACACACACTCCAGCATTGCAATCTTGACATCGCAGCCTGTTCATTATGTGGTCACACCAAACGCGAATAGAGCGTTAAATTCGCGTCTTTCGCGTCTTGTTCGACGCTAGTCCAAAGCGAATAGGACGCGCGTATAAGCCAACGTTTGAAGTGAACGCGCGTTCAGAGCTAAGCCGATGGTAAAGATTATGTGTCCCTAAAGAACCCGCGTATCTAACAGTAGTTCCGCATTACATTAATTAATTTCCACGCGAGTTTTATTTATTTTTATACCGTGTATTCTCCGTGTAAATTCGTGCACCGAACCGTGACGCCCGTACCGTTTCGGTTCGGTACGAATACATGTACCGTTCCACCCCTAACACACACACACAAACACACACACTGTCTCTCACAAACACACACATACTCGCGCACACACACATACGCAGACACATACACACACTCTCTCTCTCTCTCTCTCTCTCTCACAAACACACACATACTCGCACACACACACACTCTCTCTCACATGCACACACTCAGATAAATACACACACACACACTCACATCCACACACAAACACACACACACATTCTCTCTCACACAAACACACACATATTCGCACACACACACAAACACACACACACTCTCTCTCACAAACACACACACATACTCACGCACACACACACACACACACACACACACACTCTCTCTCTCTCTCTCACAAACACACACATACTCACGCACACACACACACACACTCTCTCTCTCTCTCACAAACACACACATACTCACGCACACACACACACACACACACACAAACACTCTTTCTCTCTCTCTCTCTCACAAACACACACATACTCACGCACACACACATACGCACACACACACAAAGACTCTTTCTCTCTCTCTCTCTCTCTCACAAACACACACATACTAGCACACACACACTCTCTCTCTCATGCACACACTCAGACAAATACACACACACACACACACACTCACATCCACACACACACATTCTCTCTTACAAACACACACATATTCGCACACACACACAAACACACACACACTCTCTCTCACAAACACACACATACTCGCGCACACACACACACACACACACTCTCTCTCTCTCTCTCACATGCACACACTCAGACAAATACACACACTCATGCTCACACACACTCGCACACACCCAGACAAAAATAGATCTTAATAATAATATCTTTCTTTCATGACATTTAAGCAACTAGAACGTGCTGATCTGTTTCATTTGTTATACTTATGAATATTTTTTATGACCTGGGATTTTTTTAAGTGCCTGAAGATTCACTCAAGATATTTCTGTCTTATCTTCGGTATTTCTCACATATGAATGGCCTATGAATGGCCTATGAATCGCCTATGAATGGCCTATGAATGGCCTATGAATCGCCTATGAATGGCCTATGAATGGCCTATGAATGGCCTGTTTCTGCTCAACAGCTCCTGTATAAACAGGAAGAGGAAAAATACATTTCTACCCACTAAACTCGAAACTTCAGTTCGACTGCTGACCTACTTTTGTAAACTTCATCACACTGGATTTAATTGCTCATAAAGCTGAAACTCTACAAAGCTCATAAAATCACGACAGAAATGAGTGTGAGATGAACAGGTGATAAAACCATACTTTAAAAAGTAAGATTATGATCCATTAATGCACATGTATTTGCAGCCGGATCTCTCAGGTATTAGTGTTTACAGGGATGAAAACATATTGTATTGTATGTTTGGACAGATGCTGAAATATTACAGCGCATTGTTGAGGTTTTGGTGTATTTTACAGTCATTGTTTGCATTGATAAAAATGCACGGGAAAGTAAATAAATATTGCATGAAGTAGGTTAAACAAAGGTTTTAAAGTGCGTAATTTTTTATTTTGATTACATTTTATGAATCTCGTAAATATACTTTATCACTAGAAACAAATGCAATTTAGAGACTTTTTGGCATCAATGGGTGTTTGAATTGAGTCTAGAACCCTAGAGTTCTGCAGTGAAGTGTTTGTCTGATTTCAGCGTTCAGGATGAGTGTGTCTCTCACTGCGGTCGATCAGAACAGAGACTGTGTGTGTGTGTGTGTGTGTGTGTGTGAGAGCGCTTGTGTTCAAAAGACCGTAATGGAAAAATCTCACAGCCATGGGCTCTTCCTGCAGGACCACACACACACACATACACACAGACACACAGACACACACACACACACTAACCTGACCCCTAAACCTACCCATCACACACACACACACACACACAAACTTTCTGCATTTTTACATTTTCAAAAAACTCATTCTGTATGATGTATAGCTTGTTTCCTCACTTTAGGCCCCCAGTGACACGAGTCCCCATGAGTGTGTGTGCATTCAGGTTTTAGTCCCCATCGCCACCGGGATAGAAAAACATGTACACACACACGCACACACACTCTCTCTCTGACACACACTGACTCACACATACACACACACACACACACACATACACACTGACATACACTCACACTCTCTCTCTGACACACACACACAAACACACTGACACACACTGACTCACACACACTGATTCAAACACACACACACATACACACACACACACACACACACACACACACACACACACTTGGAATTGCAAGAAACAAAGTCAGAACTGTGAGATTAAAAATCGCTATTATGTTTTTTTCTATTGCGTGGCGGAAACAAGCTTCCACACAGAGGGCAGTTTCGTCAGATTTAACCTGAAGCCAAAGCGAAATAAACACTCATCGTATCTGATAAAGCTTCTGTTTTCAGCAGCTTATCAGCTAAAGCTCGACGTCAGCACACACACACACACACACACAGCAATATCAGCCATTAAAATAGCTTTATCAATCACCATTTGTTTTTTTCACACTTTTATTTAGTTTCGATTTGTTTTTCGTGTTAGTTTTTCATCTGACACTTATATTATATTTCAGGTTGATTTCACATAACAATAGTTTTAGTCAACGATAACAACACAGGAGCAGGACTTCATAACCCAGGTCTAAAAGCAGTGCTAACCAGTATTATAAACTCGGATTTAACCCAGAGTTAACAGTTGCTTTAATCCAGAGTTAACAGTGGCTTTAACCCAGAGTTAACAGTGGCTTTAACCCAGAGTTAACCAGTGGCTTTAACCCAGAGTTAAGCAGTGGCTTTGACCCAGGGTTAACAAGCGGCTTTAACCCAGGGTTAACCAGTGTCTTTGACCCAGAGTTAAGTAGTGGCTTTTACCCAGAGTTAACCAGTGGCTTTAATCCAGAGTTAACCAGTGGCTTTAACCCAGAGTTAACCAGTGGCTTTAACCCAGAGTTAACCAGTGGCTTTAACCCAGAGTTAACCAGTGGCTTTAACCCAGAGTTAACCAGCGGCTTTGACCCAGGGTTAACCAGTGGCTTTGACCCAGAGTTAACCAGCGGCTTTAACCCAGAGTTAACCAGTGGCTTTAACCCAGAGTTAACCAGTGGCTTTAACCCAGAGTTAAGCAGTGGCTTTGACCCAGGGTTAACCAGTGGCTTTGACCCAGGGTTAACAAGCGGCTTTAACCCAGGGTTAACCAGTGTCTTTGACCCAGAGTTAATTAGTGGCTTTAACCCAGAGTTAACCAGTGGCTTTAATCCAGAGTTAACCAGTGGCTTTAACCCAGAGTTAACCAGTAGCTTTAACCCAGAGTTAACCAGTGGCTTTAACCCAGAGTTAACCAGTGGCTTTAACCCAGAGTTAACCAGTGGCTTTAACCCAGAGTTAACCAGTGGCTTTAACCCAGAGTTAACCAGTGGCTTTAACCCAGAGTTAACCAGTGGCTTTAACCCAGAGTTAACCAGTGGCTTTAACCCAGAGTTAACCAGCAGCTTTGACCCATGGTTAAACAGTGGCTTTGACCCAGGGTTAACAAGCGGCTTTAACCCATGGTTAACCAGTGTCTATGACCCAGAGTTAACCAGTGGCTTTAACCCAGGGTTAACCAGTGGCGCTAACCCAGAGTTAACCAGTGGCTTTAACCCAGAGTTAACCAGTGGCTTTAACCCAGAGTTAACCAGTGGCTTTAACCCAGAGTTAACCAGTGGCTTTAATCCAGAGTTAACCAGTGGCTTTAACCCAGAGTTAACCAGCGGCTTTGACCCAGGGTTAACCAGTGGCTTTGACCTAGGGTTAACAAGCGGCTTTAACCCATGGTTAACCAGTGTCTTTGACCCAGGGTTAACCAGTGTCTTTGACCCAGGGTTAACCAGTGGCTTTGACCCAGGGTTAACCAGTGGCGTTAACCCAGAGTTAACCAGTGGCTTTAACCCAGAGTTAAGCAGTGGCTTTAACCCAGAGTTAACCAGTGGCTTTAAGCCAGAGTTAACCAGTGGCTTTGACCCAGAGTTAACCAGTGGCTTTAACCCAGAGTTAACCAGTGGCTTTAACCCAGAGTTAACCAGTGGCTTTGACCCAGGGTTAACCAGTGGCTTTGACCCAGGGTTTACAAGCGGCTTTAACCCAGGGTTAACCAGTGTCTTTGACCCAGAGTTAACCAGTGGCCTTAACTCAGAGTTAATCAGTGGCTTTAACCCAGAGTTAATCAGTGGCTTTAACCCAGAGTTAACCAGTGGCGTTAACCCAGAGTTAAGCAGTGGCTTTAACCCAGAGTTAACCAGTGGCTTTAACCCAGAATTAACCAGTGGCTTTAACCCAGAGTTAATCAGTGGCTTTAACCCAGAGTTAATCAGTGGCGTTAACCCAGAGTTAAGCAGTGGCTTTAACCCAGAATTAATCAGTGGCTTTAACCCAGGGTTTACAAGCGGCTTTAACCCAGGGTTAACCAGTGGCTTTGACCCAGGGTTAACAAGTGGCTTTGACCCAGGGTAAACCAGTGGCTTTAAACCAGAGTTAACCAGTAGCTTTGACCCAAGGCTAAATGTGACTCATTAAACACTGTTTCACTGTAGTGAAGTGAGAATCTTTACTATGCAAATACTGTCACTTTTCCACTGGCTCGATTGGCACGGTTGACATGATGTATTTGCATGTTATTCACCCTTCGTTCTCAATAAATGACGCCTGTGACTCTCAGAGGTGTTTTATGTGATGGTTATGATGTTTGATATCCATAAAGAGCTGTGTATCAATGTCAATGTCCTTTCAAAAACTACATTTACAGAAGTTTCGGGTCTGTAAGATGTGTTTGAAAGAGTCTCTTCTGCTCACCAAGGCTGCTTTTATTTTATCCAAAATACAGTAAAAAAATTGAAATATTTTTATGATTCAAAACAGCTGTTTTCTATGTGAATATATAGTAAAGTGTAATTTATTCCTGTGATCAAAGCTGAATTTTCAGCATCATTACTCCAGTCTTCAGTGTCACATGATCCTTCAGAAATCACTCTAATATGATGATCTGATGCTCGAGACACATTTATGATTATTATCAATGTTGAAAACAGTTTCATATTTTTGTGTAAACCGTGACACATTTTATTTTTCAGGATTCTTTGATGAACAGAAAGTTCAAAAGAACAGCATTTATTTGAAATATAATATTTGAAATATAATATTTTGTAACATTATAAATGTCTTTACTGTAACATTATAAATGTCTAATATTTGAAATATAATATTTTGTAACATTATAAATGTCTTTACTGTCACTTTTGATCAATTTAATGTGTCCTTGTTGATTAAAAGTATTAATTTCTTTAGAAAAATATCACTGACCCCAAACTTTTGATAAAATATAAAAATTATTTTGGTTTGGAAGTCTTTTTTAAATTGCATAATGATGATTAGTTCAGTTTGTGAGTTCTGCAAGTCTCTAGTTTCTGGGCCGCAAACAAATGTGACGTGTTTGTTTAGCAGCTCCGATGTTTAACCTTCAGTTTATTGCATCTGATGCCTGATATTATTAGACATGGTTTCTGACATGGTGTGTGTGTGTGTGTGTGTGTGTGTGTGTGTGTGTGTGGTTTTGTATTTGTGGTTGTTGGGAAAACATGTATGTATGAGGTAAATGACACTATAGCACCACAACTTCATACCTCAGACACACACACACACTCTCTCTCTCTCTCTCTCTCTCTCTCTCTCTCTCTCTCTCTCTCTCTCACACACACACACACTCACACAAACACAAACTCATTCACACACACACACTCCCTCATAATCACCCCCCCCCCCCCCCCCCACACACACACACACACAAATCAACACACACACACACACACACTCTCTCTCTCTCTCAAAAACTCATTCACACACAGACAAACACACACTCTCTCTCTCTCTCTCTCTCTCTCACACACGACACGCACACTCACTAACACACACACACACACACACACTCACTCAAACACAAACTCTTTCACACACACACACACTCCCTAATAATCACACACACAAACACACACTCTCTCTCACACACACGACACGCACACTTACTAACACACACACACTCTCTCTCTCATACACACACACTCACTTATAATCACTCACACACACAAAACACACTCATACACTCTCACTCACACATAAACATATACTCACAGACACACACACACACACAAACAAACACACACGGTCACTCACACACACACACACACACACACACACACACACACACACACACACACACACACACACACACAGACAGACAACAGTGGAGTTGATCAGTTTCGCCTGAGTGATTTATCCGTTGATGCGTGCAGAACTCGTCTACACAACACAAGTGATTGACAAGTCCGATGTAGTGTGTACTGTAGTGTGTGTAGTGTGTACTGTAGTGTGTGTACTGTAGTGTGTGTAGTGTGTACAAACTGCACATTGAACAACAGGAGAGTTTTCACACACACGCAATGCAGTCGTACACTTTGTGCCTGTAAATGAGGTTAATCAATCGGTCCACCAGTCAAATGGATGATAATGAGTCACTGTACAGCGAGCGACCGACACAATGTTCCCTTCTGTTTATAGTTACGCGTGTGTGCGCGCGTGTGTGTGTGTATGTGTATGTGTGTGTGTGTGTGTGTAAATGTCCATCTGATTTGAGATCACTTCATCGAAGACAAGCACCAAAGAAAACACTCTCATTATGAAGCCGGTGAAAGTGAGTGTAGAAATGTCCCAATCTTTGCATCACATCAAGCAACATCATCTTCCTCGACTGACCAATCAGAGCCACCGAAAGAATGCAGCCGGAATTCTATTGGTGGAATCAGACACTAGTAACAGATCAGGAGCAACACGGCAACAGGGCAAAAGTGGAGATCAATGCCACATCGACAACACACACACACACACACACAAACACTCACTCTAACACACACACACACAGAAACGGACAGAAACACACACACATACAGAAACTGACAAAAACAGACGCGCGCACACACACACACAGAAACTGACAAAAACAGAAACACACACACATGCACATACAGAAACGGACAAAAACAGACGCGCACACACACACACAGAAACGGACAAAAACAGACGCGCACACACACACACACAGAAACTGACAAAAACAGACGCTCGCACACACACACACACACAGAGAAACTGACAAAAACAGACGCGCACACACACACACACAGAAACTGACAAAAACAGACGCTCGCACACACACACACACACAGAGAAACTGACAAAAACAGGCGAACACACACACACACACACACGGACAAAAAATAGACACACATTGTGTCAGAAACAAGTGATTTCCTCCAGAGAGCTGGGATCTGCTGTAAGCTCCATCTGTGCCGAGAGTGAAGGTCACACACTGACCTCCGATGAAGAGAGAGAGAACTCATCTCAACACACACTCATACGCAAACGTTAAATGATGTTTTATTATCAAAGTTCGGGAGGAACACAATTATCATGTCATTCCAACCAGCCGTCAATCAGTCCATGAGTGGAGGCCTATACACACACACACACACACACACACACACACACACACATTCGACTGTATGTGTTCATCGACAGTTTTCAACATCCCAAATATTCGGGCCAAAATACCGAACTCAGAGCCTCTCCTCGGACAGCACGCCAAACACGCACAGCTACTCCCGAACTACTCCTGAACTCGATCTGATTATTTGTGAGTGTGAACTCGTGAAATAATATGAAAAGCTCCACTAGAGCATGTTGTGTGTGGTTGCATTACGCACACGCCTCTCGTCAACTTTGCTGAATTAC